>NC_136912.1:17700974-17728243 GCF_949606895.1 Notothenia rossii | reverse complement strand
AAGTCGCATCAGCCAATAAATGCGTCGTGAAGAGGAAAAAAACGTATATAGGTCGCACCGGACTATAAGTCGTATTTATTCAGATATTTATTTTCAAATCCAAGCCAATAACAGACATTTACGGTAAACTGGAAAGGGAAGTTATTAACTACACAGGTCCGGTATGTTAACGCAACACATACCTTCTACCTGGAGGCTGGCTCTGCGAGTCGGGCTAGGGTGGCATGCTTCTACCCCTTGACGCGCTCCGACGGAGGACTGCTGGGACAGACGGGGCATCTCGGACGCACCCACTGAGCATTCGGCCGCTGGGCTGGTAGGGGTGGACCCTGCGCCGCACCGGACACAAGACGGCGGGCTAACAACAGACGGCTAACAAGCTAACAAGACGGCTAACAACAGATGGCTAACAAGCAGCTAACCCGGAAGAACCGTCCGCTCTCTTCTTCGTTTTTTTCAGTGGTACAGGAGCAGCATATAGTTGTCACAAGCCGAGAGCGCACTCTCACGGCTGTAGGACAGTTCTTGTCAAAAAGTATGAATTCGCATTTATTCAGACATTTATTTCACACTTAACAATTTAACACAAACGGTTATTCAGTTAATTTAACACAGAACAGGCTGAATGTCCGGTATGTTACCGGTAATTTAACACAAACAGTTATTCAGTTAATTTAACACAGAACAGGCTGAATGTCCGGTATGTTAACATAACATATGTACAGTTATTCAGCTACACAATAGCATAAGGAACATCGCTGGGAGGCTGAAAAAAAGAGGCTAAATTAACACGACGAGCCAAGTCTCGGTAAGCAAGTTAACGAAGCTCCCGATCTCATTCCACTTCACTGAATCCATTGAATTCTTCATTCTCGGTGTCGCTGCGGAACAACTCCGCCAACTCCGGAGGAAGACGAAGCACTGTCTCCTCTTCTGCGGGGCTGTCGTCAGACGCAGCATTATTTCCCGTTATCCCAGCCTTTCTGAATCCGGACAGTATGGTTTCGGTTGTCACAGAAGTCCATGCTTTGTCGATCCATCCAAGGGACTTGCTGGAAAGTTGCATGGCGCATCCTTCCCGTTGCCGTGAAGCTGTGCTCTCCATCCACCATCCACTCCTCCCACAGGCGACGCAAGACAGCCTTGAGCTCCGGTTCACGGAGATGTCGAGTGGCTGGAGTACTTTTGTTAAGCCTCCAGGGATGATGACAGGTATGGAGTTGCAAGCTTTTATTTTATCTTTGAACAGTTGCGTTATGTGCGCTCGGCATACTGTCCATCACAAGCAGGGCTTTGCGTGTTTTAAAGAAGCCGTCGGGACGCTTAGTGTAGCACTTTGTAAGCCAAACATTCATCATTTCTGTATCCATCCATCCTTTCTCATTCACGGCCACGGCAATTGTGGGGGGAAGTCGTCTTTGGCATGGTTTTGCGCTTGAAAATGACCATCGGTGGTAATTTCGATCCGTCTCCAAAACATGCAAGCACCACGGTGAAGTGTGATTTCTCATGACCAGTTGTCACTATATTCACACTTTTCTGCCCTTTCTCTGCGACACTTCGGCCCATGGGGATGTCAAACGTGAGGGGGACTTCATCCATGTTTATAATGTGATCCGGTGACACGTTGTGTTCAGTCACCTGCTTTGCAACAAACTCACGGAAACTGTCGATCTTGGCCTGAAAATCTGCTGGCAGTTTCTGACATACAGTTGTCCGTGCTCTGATAGAGAGCCGGTTCCGTTGCATGAAACGGTAACACCAGGACGGCCCGCCTCTGAAGTCGTTTATATTCATGTCTTTGGCAACTGCCAGGGCGTGGAGACGTACATGCACCGTTGACATGCCTCTCCCGGCAGCACGTTGCTCTAAAACCCATCTACTATAGTCGTTCCTCCAGCTCTGGCCATCTCGCCCTCAGCCCGCGATTCGCTTTTTTTGTTTTTTTCATGGCGGCAAGAGCAACCTCTGCTTTTCTCCAGTCTCTCACAAGTTTCTCGTTGACTCCAAACTTTCTCTCTGCTGCTCTATTGCCGTTTTCGGATGCATATTTCACAACCTGCAGTTTGTAATCTGCAGCATACGATTTTCTTTTTGGAGGCATTTCGATTTTGTTCAGTCTTTCTTTTCTTTTAATGTTAATGTTATTTTTTTCGGTGGTACAGGGGCAGCATATAGTTGTCACAAGCTAGAGCGCCCTCTGGTGGCTGTAGACGGTTCATGTCAGTCAGCATGAATTGACATTTAAAACATATATACGTCGCTCCTGACTATAAGTCGCAGGACCAGCCAACTAGGAAAAAAAGTGCGACTTATAGTCCGGAAAATACGGTATATAAAAACCTGTCTGAAAATGAGCTGATCAGATCTTGGTCACTTTATGATGTCATAACGATTTTTTGGCTCGTGTAACCATTAGCCAATACCAAGCAATGTAACGCCCGCCCACCTTATCACCTGCATCTCCTCCTAGAGCACCTTAGTGTTCTTATATTGCAATGTCAGCTCCCCATTTAACTATGCAGCCCCATCACGCACACAGTCCAGTGTGCGAAAAAGTACACGTCCCACCGTTCGGGGCGCGTTATTTACAATATCGGACAAGTAGATCTTTCAATAGACTTGTCCGGTGGACAAGTGACGTTTTTCGCCCTGATTTATTGACAAATTATTGATAAATTCAGTTTACAAAAGGCAGAACTCATTCGCAAATTGTACGTGTCCGCCATTGTTCGTTTAGAAATGTTAGTTACGGTTCTGCTTGTCGATTCCTAAGGAAATGCATCTCGCCGCTTTCTGTACAGTTACGGCCCGTCTACACTACAGGCATCAAAAAATCTTGAAGCTGGGCGTGTCTGAAGCTTGGCGATTTTTTGCGAGCAACGCGACCAACAACCAATCACATGAATCTCCCGTCCCCGACATACAAAGCAATAGCAATGTTAAAACGAAGTAAACTGGATATAAACTCTCCAAACAGGCGAAAAACCTACCAGTTTCACCCACTGTCTCTGCCACCTCCCTCCATGCCTGGTTCCTCCGGTTTGAATCCCGGTAAATAGTTCTGGTCGTAAAGAACCGGGTGATTTGCTACCGTAATATCTCGTTTGGAATATGAGGAAATGAACTGCGGTCTGGCTCTCCCAGCTTGCACGCGGTTTGATTGGCTGCGCTTGCACTGGCGGGATTTTCATAAACGGGATTTGATTGGCTGATGCCAAGCATCGAGCCTCAAAAGTTGAACATTGTTCAACTTTTGATGCCGATAGATGCTCGTGATGCTTGCATGCCATGCTCCCCACAATGCAGTTCGGCGAAGATTAAAAATCTTCTACGTCACCCCATTCAAGTGAATGGGCGAAGCGTTGAAAGCATTTTTCGATGCCTGTAGTGTAGATGTGCCGACGGTAACAGGAGGAACCAGGCATGGAGGGAGGTGGCAGAGACAGTGGGTGAAACTGATAGTTTTTTCGCCTGTTTGGAGAGTTTATATCCAGTTTACTTCGTTTTAACATTGCTATTGCTTTGTATGTCGGGAGCGGGAGATTCATGTGATTGGTTGCTCGCAAAAAATCGCCAAGCTTCAGACACGCCCAGCTTCAAGATTTTTTCATGCCTGTAGTGTATACGGGCCGACGCGGGCGGGAAGTGTAGCACAGTGGCAGGGTTGGGAAGCAAAACTCGGTTCCGAGTAGGAACAAGAAATAACAATTGTCCGGTCCCGGGATTGATAAGAGTTGTGAGGACAGGAAGCAAGGCAGAGCCCAGCGGACCGCAGCTCTCTCTCTCTATGCTCCGTATCAGCTGATCGCTGCATGGTGCAGCTCAGCGTCTCTCTCTCTCTCTCTCTTTCTACACACAGCGGATCCGCTGCCCGTTTAACAGCCTCATCTTTGTCAAACTTTCTTATGTTCTTTCTCTAACACGTAATGAAGGTTATTAAACGTTTTAGCTCCTGTCTTGTTAATATTGACCGCCATTTCCTTTATGAAGTGAAGCAGCCTCCCTGTGTCCTCGCGCTGTCCTCACATCCCCGGACCCCCCAGACTCGGAGGAACAAGGGATGTCAGTATTGTTTATGAAGCAGGGTATAGAAAGTACATTATTGAAATGAAAATACTATTTATTTACTTTTACAAACATTGAGCAGCTGGGCAGCTGCAGCATGTGTATTGCAGGACATGTGTAAGCGTCTTTGAGTTTTAAAAAAAGTGCTAGGCCTATAGGCTATAAATATAATGTATTATTATTATTATTAGGCCTATGTGTTGGACATGTGTGGTTGGACCCTGTCTCACAGGCAGGTTGCAGTGTAACATCAGAGGAGACTGGGCCAATTGTACATTCTCAAACTGCACCACTTAGAACTAACTAAACAATGCAGAGATTAGTTTTATATAATTGTATTCAATAACCGTAATAGATTAAACAGTATGAAGTGATTTGTAAATAGGAATACAGATTTGACTTAATGTTTTCATAAATATATTTTTCTCACAGTTAGCCATGGGACTTATTTTTACCCTCTCAAAAACCGGAATCGAGAACCGAAAATAACTGGAATCGAAAAGCAGATCCGGAATCGTTAAAATCCAAACGATACCCAACCCTATGTGTGATGCAGTAAAATCTTACCGCTCACTTACGTTAGCGGTGTCGTAAAAACCGTGGGAAAATGTCAAATACGATGGCGAAGAAGAAGATTCCAGTGGCCCCAATTTGTGTCCATTCTGGACAAGTGAAAAATGTATTCGGACAAGTAAATTGCCAAACTCAATTGTCCATGGACAAGTACTCTCTAAAAACGTTTTCTCACACTGCCACACACTGCATTTGTTTTTTATCTTTAATAAGTGATACAACATGACACACCGCCGCATTGTTATTAACTTACAGATCATAATGTTGATTCCACTTTGGGTCCAGCGTATTTCTCACAGTATCTGTTGAGTGACATTGTCCAGAGCCGTCCACCACCACTTTAGCAAATGGATCTGGTAACCCTGTAGAGGCAAGTGAAAAGGTTTCATTTAACAAATGTAAGAAAATAGTAATTTCCCCAATAAAGCTCTCATTGGGGAAATCTAAGGGATGAAATCAGTGTTTTAAAGTCAAATGAGGATTAAACATGCAGATGACATACAGACATGTTTGGAATGGTTACAATTAAAAAAGAGAAAAGGCAAGGAAATAATATTAAAATATCCTCAGTGAGCCCTATGTCTGACTTCTACTCAGCAAACAGAAGACTGAGGTTATCTTTGGTGCTCGTTAGTCTTTTTGCTCGAAAAGGGGGTCTGTTGAAGTTTGTCAGCACCCTTTTTACATTTGAAGAGATTCTCCTCAATCATCTATCATTCATATCCACCCTAAAGCAAACATAGACAACATAAGTCGTGTTAAGCGTAGTATGGAGCTAATTTTCTGCCATAAATCCACAAACAAACTAAACAGGTTTTACAAATGCCTCATGATTCACTAACAAACCCAATGTGGTTTGCAAATACAAAACACCATCTACAAACTGATGCATTTAGTTTTGCAAAGAAAAAACGTATCTATCAAATAAACACATACCATTTTTCTAATAAATCATTTTTCAGAGACAAATTCAGAAACACTTTTTTTTTACAACTACAAAACTTTTTCTTCTCACGGTGGAATATTACTGCCAAAAGTCATGTGACTTTTGGCAGTAATATTCCACCATGGCTGTGCTTGTCACTACCCGATCTGCAGCCCTGCCCTATCTGCAGTGCGCATGTGCGAGATGGTCCGCCATATTTGACAACTACATATGGCAACCCAAGTAGGACACTTGACACAGTGGCTTTTGGCAAAGCTCAAAAAGGAAACTCGAGAGAGATGCGTTATTGTTATTATAACGTGACTTCACTATTACTTAACAACTCTTTTTATTGGGTTCTTGTATTTGGGGTTAAGTACACTGTCAGAATAAGTGAGAAATGAATTTAACTTCTGTTAGACAGCCATATGCAATACATTTTTGCATACATTCACAGTAAATATTTATTCAGTACGATAGCTGTCTAACAGAAGTTAAATTAATTTCTCACTTATATTATTTCTATATATATTAATATTCCGCCGTGAGAATAACAAGTTTTGTACTTGTGAAAAAAAGTTTTGTACTTGTGAAAAAAAGTGTCGCACTTGTAAAAAAAAAAAGTGTTGCAGTTGTAAAAAAAAAAAAAGTTGTGTACTTTTAGAAAAATGTTATGTGTTTATTTGATAGATGCATTTTTTCTTTGCAAAACTAAATGCATCAGTTTGTAGATGTGTTTTGTATTTGCAAACCACATTGTGTTTGTTAGTGAATCATGAGGCATTTGTAAAACCTGTTTAGTTTGTGGAGTTATGGCAGAAAATTAGCTCCATAGCGTAATGGCGTTTTTGCACACAATCTTATTATGGGGTATTTTTGTATTGCTGATTGTTCTGAAGATTTGGGACTTTAAAGAGAGTCTTGTGAATACTGACACAGTATCAATCAATACTAAATATAGTAAATGTATTGAATTAATTGCCATTGTTCATTACTGTATTCTTTTAGTTTGTACTATTATTGACTGCTCTCTGAGCTAAATGGCCCCTCTAGGATGTTTTTTTTAACTTTTTAAGCTGCTAGTCTTTTACATCAACTTCTTGAATAGGAATCTGATAATGGATTCTCCCAGCTGCCTTTATCTATTGTTGGCTGTGTGACTGTGCATGCCGGTAAGTGTGTTTACCTGTGGGCACTGATACTTAATGCAAGTCAAACCTGTTCAGTCACCCTTATGCTTTAGTGGGACTACCCTCTTTGTAGTTATGTGTTTGTTTGTTTGTTTGTATGCATGTGTGCATATTAGACAAAAAGGAACTTGTCTATTGTCTGTATGCATGACTTCCAGGTTAAAGGAGAACCAAACTATGAGCTAAATAACCCGTTATTGCGGCAATAAAGTGCTTTTACTATGACCAGCAATCAAGCTAAAAATGTGGGTTGCTCGAGAGTTATTCTATTGTGCTAAATGACTCATCACTGAAACTAAATAGTATGTCTCGTTTTACATTAATGCTAGAGGATGACCTTGTCCTGATCAACCAACCAGAGGCTGACGAAATGGCCTGAAGCAAATGTTTAACTATCAGCAAACAGAAGTCAGACAGGAACCTTCCTCCCTCGGATAACCTCCAACTATCAGCTGTTAATGTATGCATGTGTACTTAGCACCGGTGTGTTTTATTCAGTCAGTTACAGCTCACTTTGATGGTGTAACACTTAAAACTAGTTTCTTCTTAGCTAGTCAGGATGTATTTGAACACCATGCCAACAGATTTCAGTTTTCTTATTTCCTTCATTACAATGTTAGCTTGTATTGACATGCCATGTAACAATGCTAAATTGTGCATTTCTTCTAATGTTATTAAAATGAAAGGTCCCCTATTATACTGTTTTACATATACAGTACATGATGGCCTCAGTTATATACAAAACATTTCTCTGAAGTGTTTGGCTCGAAATTCCAAAGAGATCGTGATAGTGATCAGGTGATAAGGTGGGGGGGGGGAGGGGTTACCTTGGTTGGTTGTTGGCTAATGGTTACACAACACAAGCCAAAACATCGTTATGACATCATGAAGTGGCCAAAATTGGATCAGCTCATTTTCAGACAGGTTTTTGGATTAAGATAAAAAGTGAGGGAATATTTTTTCCTGAAACTTTCAGAATCTCTTTACACAGAGGAGACACGTTCATGAAATAGTGTATTTTGCATAATACATGTAGGTGACCTTTAAGATATGATTTATGTCTGGTTTAATGATAGCTTCATTTTTTTTTAAATGAAGTCTAGTGCTTTAGAACCAGTGGATCAGATACATATTACTAGAAGTGAGGTTAGCAGTGGGTCTCTGTGCATGCCTAGCTCGTGGTGTTTATGACAGACACACAGCTCCTGAAAGACTTCATTTACAGCCCCGCTTCAAAAGCCAACAAGCTGCCACTGCTGACAAAGCCTATTCTAATGCACAAGGGAGGCCATGAAACAGAAATAGCAACATTTAAAAATAGGCTTTACTCACGGAAGAAGTCTTTCTTTGCCAGGTTCTTTGCACACAGGACTGGAAGAAAAAACAATACAGAAATGTGTTAATGTCAATGAGTTGGGCACACATTAGGAAATAAATATGAGATATTATAGGAAACACGAACGTAAAACTTGTCTGTCACCAAATATACAACGTCAGCTTTCAATGGTATAATTCAATGGCATAATTGAGCCTCAGAACATTGTCACAGCACAAGCGAGTACACAATCTGTCAACGATATTGTTCTATTCATATTATTTTTAAAGCACATATGTAATGCGTACATTTTGGGAAACATCTTCCTTGGGCTTTTCTCTGATAATATTTTTTGAAAAAAGACCATCTTACTCAATGATTTCATTATTTATCAACATTTCTCTTAGCTGTAAAACTTGACATATTTTTCTTTGAATAATTGCTGCTGTCTTTTTTGCCGACATATTGGTTTGTCCATCCTCACTATCCCGTCACAGGCAAGACTTAAGAGTGTCTCCTTGTGAAATATTGAGTAGACAAGCACTCATTTCTGTCTGAGGCAACTCCCTGGGGGTTTGCATCACAGACAACATACAATAGCTTTCAAAAGAGACAGAGAAGGTGGGACAGAAAGTCTGGGCTTGCCTGCTGTGTCTTCCCCCCTTGGAGCTGGGTAGACAATTATCTGACAATTATAGAGCGAGACAAAGCAGGCCAAGCAGAAACGATTAAGAGAGCAAGGGCCGAGAAAACTAACACGATAAAGGTTAAAAATATTAGAGAACTTTAAAATAAAGTAAAAATAACCATAACATGCTGACAGACCAGGATCCTTATCAGTTCTGTGTCAATGTGCTGCTTAACTTTGAGCAAAGAGACTAAACGTCAAGTGCTTCCAGCCAGCTATCCATTTTATAAACTCAATTATTTCTATTCCTGGCCAAAGGGAAGGCACTTCTCCATCTCAACACAGGTACAGGTGACCCCCTCTCAGGTGACCCCTTTCTTTCCAACCGTATCAAAACCTTAGTCTCTGCGCAAAGAGCAACTTCAACATGTTGTTGATCAGACCTTTTGCGGTGCCCAGGAAGCTTAATGAGATATAAAAAAGGCATTAGTCTGAAAATACGAGGTAAAAACACATATCACATATTTTTCTGCTTTTCATCTTCTTGGTATTACTTTCTGCCACGTCACTTTTTCTGCCATTTCCTAATACAGCCACAAGCCAGTGGAAATATCACAAGATTAGATGTTTAAAAAAAGGCACCGACATACCCAATACTAAATGGGATCTTTTCTGAAAACCAGACATGTAAAAGGCTTCCAAAAGGGAATATTGTCCAACATCTACAACATAATGCAAAGCCTGTAGTGAGAGTGCTATTGTATGCTGTCTGCATTATTTAAAGCAGCCAACTATGCACGCACTAGCCACATTTAGAAAATAAGAAACACAGTCTATACTTAGTGCTCAAAAGACAGAATCCTTTTGCAGTTATCTAACAGACGGTCAGAACGCTGGTGTTTTTTTTTGACCATTTCTTTTTATACGGGCTTAGTTACATTCAGACCCTGGAGGAATCATGTCAATGGGTTACACTTTAGATCATGTTAAAGCATGTGAACCTGCCATGATTCAGAAACAAGCAGCACTTCAGAAAAAAACACGGACAGGCAGAGGAAAACAACCTAGCATTACACCCATTCAATGTGGAGATCTTGATGGTGACCAAAATGACACAGTCAAGACAATTCAGACAGAATCACAACATGGGAAAAGACTCAACACAAACCAAATGACACCGAGCGGGCCAACTGGATGAACACTAACCATCAGCTTGTCAGGGGAAATTACACCGCCAAAGCCGACAGTCTGGGTGCAGGCCAAATCCGAGACAGCAAGAAAAGCCTCTTGTTGGACAAACGGACACTGTGTTGTCGGCAGACACGAGAAAAACAGGATGGACAGAGGCCTGACATCTTGGCAGAACATTTGTGGACAGAGAGTCCGACTCAAAAAGCAGCCCCCAAAGTGAAAATGGGTCCACATAACCCTTTCTGTGAATATATGAGCAGATTCTCTACACTTTGTGCAGCAGATGTTAAGCACAAGCATAATCCTATCTGTCGGTTTTGAAATGTTATTTAAAAAAGAGGCCCTGAGGAGATTTCTTGAAAACTGAAGTTATGTTCACATTTCATTTTAACAAAATAGATTGTGTGTACCCTTGTATGGAAAGCCGATTTAGCTTTTATTCATATCAATTCTTGATATCAAAAATGCAATTCTTACTAGTAATAATGTTTATTTCTGATATCAAAAATTTAATTTTAACTTGTTAGAATGCAAATTCTTGATATCAGAAATTCAATTGTAACTAGTGAGATTTGCATAGTTTTTCTCATTCATTTCAATGGGAGTAGGAATTTGAACTAGTTCACCAGTTTCTGACATCAGTAATTCATTTGTTACTAGTTACAATTACATTTGAACTAGTAAAAATACCAATTTCTGATATCAAGAATTATATTTCAACTAGTCGAAATGCCAATTTCTGATATCAGAAATACAATTTGAACTAGTTCAAAATCCTTTTTTGATATCAGGAATTCAATTGTAACTAGTTATAAATAAAAATTGAATTATAACTAGTAACAATTGAATTCCTGATATCAAAAAAGGATTTTGAACAAGTTCAAATTGTATTTCTGATATCAACAATGGAATTACTGATATCAGAAATTAGCATTTGAACTAGTTCCTACTCCCCTTGAAATTAATGAGAAAAACGATGCAAATCTCACAAGTTAAAATTGCATTTCTGATATCAAGAATACACATTACAACTAAAAAGATCAAGTTTTCGCATTCTTACTAGTAAGAATTTATTTTTTGATATCCTCCAGAAATTAATAAAAGCTAAATCGGCTTGCCATACCCTTGAGGTCCAACAAACGTGTCACAAGCTTTCCTTCCTCATAAAACATTAGCATTGCTGATTTATTCCCGGCTACTAAACTACTTCAAAACTGGTATATGAAATCAATAGCTTGTTATAACTCCTTTTTAGATTTTCCCAAAGCTTGTGTCACTGGGTTTGTTGTGGGTGCTCAGGACTGCTTAAGAAGCAATACTGGTAAGTAGCTATTAGGTTAAACTGAGTCTGCTGAGCAATAATACAGACTTGGCTCTCTAGTTACCAAACTATGCTAATGAAGATTAAGGGATTAACCTGCACTCTGCTCCACAGTCTCAGACACAATTGCCACAGAGGGGAAAGCCTGTCTCATTGTCACCCATGGCCTCTCGGCACACACAGCTGCACCAACAGCAGACTGCTGCTACTGATGAAAGTGACGCATGGCTTTAAAGGCGGCATACATTAGACAACGGAGCAATAATGACAACCAGAGCCAAAGTTATCAGAGATAAAATTACCAGGGTACTGCGAGTACCATGAGCAGTAAGGTTAAGCCATATGGAAGTGTGAGTGCATTAGCGTGTTAGCGTTAAGTGGTCTTTACATTAGAGAGCTGCATTATAAATGGGCTGATGAAAATGTAACTCCTAAAATCTGGAGTAGCCTATTATATAAAAGGCCCCTTTGCTTTTTGTCAAAAAGTCTCTTTTAATCTTCCAGCAATTTAGCAGTCACAATTTAAAAAACACTGCCAACACTACAAATTACTTAAATTACAAAAGAGTAGAAAAGTTAAAGAAAGTCAGTATATTTTGAAAGCAAAGACGGCCTGAGGAATGTTTAGAAAACCTCTATTTGATTGATTGTAGCCAATACCTCAACATATTTGAATATCAGTTCAGAGAAGCTCAACAAGGGTTTAGATAAACATGCCTAAATACGTGGATAATCTTATCTGGGTTTAGGAAGAATCTTCCATTGTGAAACCAGGAATCAATAAGGAATCACAGCTGATCCCAGCCTCCTGTGATCCAGCAGGCTTGCCAAGTGAGCATGGTGACCAGACTCATTCAGATCCTAACATGGAAAGCTAGTTCAACTCGGATCAACGATCAGGAAGCCCTGGGGGTCAAGCCGTCTCAGTGTGGACCATCAACCCCATCACAAACCCTCATTTCAACAGTAAGACAGACAATAGGCCTGGCTGAACCACTGTCCTGTAAACAGCTAAGCAGGTGATAACTGTGCCAAAGGACACTTTTATATTAATGGTGGGGATTCTGCAAATACTTCTTCTGATGTCTACTATACTAAAAGGCCTACAATTCATTCTCAGCCTTTTGTATCGACACATTTTAACCATAGAATGGTTTAAAAAGAAGGGCAGAGCTGAGTCATGCCCTTATGAGCAAACCTGTGTTTATGATTACTGTTTGATGGACTCACAACTAAGTTATTCATGACATTAGCTAATGTAGCTGATCTTCCAACCAGGTTAAGATCATTGCCAGGTGGGTGGCCATTCCTGTAACTTTACTAAAGCAAGATGAAACACAAGCTACCCTGCAGTATACAAAGTAATTACAATTAGCTGCACCTTTACCAGCTTTGACAAAGTCATATGATATTCTCTTCCGATCTGTGTGGATGTGACACCTTCCAACCGCTGTCTATCAGATTTCCATTTTATTTCAATATTTGTATTATCTTCTAAAAACACAAGAACACGTTTAATAGCTTTCTTTAAATGTTGCACTTATTATTATTATTACTGCTTTAGTAATTTGACCACCCAAAGTTGCTCTGGTGTTAAACCAAGCTGGAATTAAAGGTCTAGACTAAAAGACTAAACTATGCTCCTTTGTTTATTAAAAGGACCTGATACAGCTGCTGTTTGGGACCATGTGTAGGTGTCTGAAACAAGTCATAAATCAAAAGGAACAGTCCCACTAAAGCGAGCCTATCCATCTGAGCAAGCAGCATGCTGAGATAATGCCTTTACCACTGTCTGCTTGCTGAGAGGAGGAGCAGACAGACCGTGGCCTGTCGTTGACCCAGACACATTATGTTGTCGGCTCCAGAGGTCGGCTATAGCTTCCCATCCCCAGGGGAACTGGTGTTTTATACCATTTAAAGCACACACCTTTAAGTTTGGAATTGAGTGTTTCCAATTTATAATTTCTCAATTACTTTTTATTGTGTGTAATATCATTTGGTATTTCAATTAACTAATAGTGAAATGTTTTTCAAATATGTAATAACCTTCATGTATTAATAGACCCTAATGCTAGTCTTGTCCCAATGAGACCATCCTTTATTCTGATTCCCTGTGAATGGATGAAATAATAATTTACCCTAAGATAAGGACATCACATATTAACAGAATAACTTTTACCATTTCACCAGCTCTCCAGTGACAGTCACCGTCATGACATCTGTGTCACTTCCCTCCGTCTTTATACTGTATCTGACCAACTTCAAATGTGTTGTGGCTTTACATGTGCATGAGTGGGCTTCATTTACTTTACTTCCCTATAGGGGTGTAACGGTTCGGTTCGTACCTCAGTTTGGGGGTCACGGTTCGGTACGGGTTGATGTCAAACAAAAAGGTTTCATCAAGCTGTAAAACTAAAAAGAATGTCTTGAAAATATTACATCATAAATAATAAGAAAGTGTTTCAAGAGTGCATAGTCGTTGAAAAACATATGCCAAAAGCTTCCGTTATTTATTTTGGTCTCACGGCTTTCATGTCTATTGGTTTATTAAAAACAGCGGGGATAAGTTGTTGAACTGCTGTTGTCTTTTGCCGGGCTCCGTGATTGGCAAATCTGGGTGATGTCTTCTGATATGATTTAGCATGTTTGGCGTGTGTTGCCATTAGCATACCACACCACTATCGAACAACGCCGACACACCGTCCTCGTCCGATCCACCACTTGCACACTTCATCGTTATTGTAGTCCACAGGGAATCCGAAATGTTCCCACACAGCTGATTTAAAAGAAGAAGGTGGATTGTAGCTCCTGTGTGTTATCTGAAATCGCCATATTAACTTTTCTTCTTCTTTTATTTTGTTCGTTTTGTTGTTGTGTTTCTTCTTGTTCTTCATTTGTTGTTTAAGGGCAGCTGGCAAACAGCTTTTAGGCGCTTTGTATCATCTCCGTCTGTCTGACTACAAAAAGTTAACCTAAGGGTTAGCATTAGTTCTGGTCAAAGGCTGAGAGGTAAACAGTCAGGAGCATTGTTTTCTCAGGGGAATCACCGTTTGCAAACGCCTCACTCTGGCCGTTGAGGAAAAGCGTAGACGGTGTTCAACTCATTTAAACCCGAAAAAGGGGGCTCTTTTTATAAACAGCATTCCAGTTTGAGAAAACAGGTCATTAAGATTGATATTTAAAAAGAAAACAAGAACATATTTGCTATAAATGCTGTTCCAACTCACATTTAGTCATATAATAAAAGTTGAATTAATCTGTCATTTTTTCAAGGAGCCATTATTGACATTTAAATAAAAAAGAATGCTCTGAAATGAGTAAAAAAACAGATCATTTTTTTTTATAATAAGATTAATATTATTTTACTTTTTTTAATTATAAGAAAATAATTATAGTATTTTTGATTTTCTAGATGGATGTAGGTGTTAAAATGCATGAAGGGGGGTCAAGTGAGAGAGGACAAAGCATGATCAGAAGGCCTGAAGGTCGTAGCACTGTAAATTCATTGTTGTGGGAAAATAATATTTTGTTTGCTAAGAAAGGAGATGACAAGACAAAAGGTAAATGAGCTATATTCAAGCTCACAATAGGGAGTGATTTCCAGTGTACAGCACACTGAACCACCAGCATGCCTCTTGCACACATTATCAGACCACAGAGCTGGGCCGCTCTACCCGAGACCAAAGTGTTTGTGGTCAGTGAGCGATTGTGTGACTGTGCACTGCCAACCCTGCAGTCAAGTATAGCCAGTTAGTGGTCCATTTGTTCAATTCATTCTCTGGAGCCACGCTAAAAGGACAGGAAGCCAACCCGTTCTGCATGCATATCCAGTTGCTGAGCTTGGATGCTGATATTGTCATGAAGAGTTCTTACGATCCAGTCTTTTCTGTTTCATCTTTAGTTTAGTGCATATTTGGTTCACAAATATCCTGTATATAAGGACAGGTTGTGACAAAGGAATATGTTTAGTTAGTTTTGTGTTACACATTTTGAGTCTTAATCAGTGAGTGCAAAAGCCAAACCAGGAGTCGACTTCAGGATGTGACTCTGTAATGAGCCAAGGTGTTTGTTTACTGCTGGGCTGGTCTTTAATAGACACAACTCTACTCTCATAAATGTGAAGTATTACCAAATATTAGCATGGTCAACAGTGTGGTTGAGGGTTGTTTCAAAAGGGAAATATTTGACAGTGTGACTTTGGCTATAAAGCATGAAAAACGTATCGGAGCTACAACCCCGGCTTAAGGCTACATCATCCAGGTGGGTAAAAAGGCTCCTGTTCTTGCTATTCTTAAATTATTGATTGGCAAAACTTCTTCCCAAAGAACTTTCTGACACAACAATACAGAGGTATAACTTTTTTGCAATGATGCAATAGCATAGAAAGGTCTAATGGCCTAACAGTCCCTACTTAGAAACAGGAACCTGCCACCTCAGCAGAGAATGGAAAATGTCAAAGGTGAGTCACTAGCATTTGAGACATGTGGCCATAAACTAGAACATTTTAAAGTTCACTTAAGTGCATTATTCCAACAGTGACAGGTGGTAGTTCTCAGGTGACTTCACTTACAGAAATGTGTAACAATACACTATCAAATTGGGAAGATTAAAAATGCAATTAAAAAGTCACACATAGAAGGAAGGAACACCCCTAATTGTATAAACATCAGGTTATCAAGTGATGACATGTGCATAAGGCCCAAAGCCAGAATTGGATTCCCCTTTCCTTTGCACACACACATCCCTCCTTTACAAACACTATTGCTTAATTTAAAAGGCAATCTTCGCTAGACAAAATAGGCCATCACAATAATCACTGTGTCCCAGTAGGTTTTGTTTTGAGGAGAAAGAAAAATCTGTCTTTGTCTCAAAAATGGAGTTTAACAAGAAAAACATTTAGATTTATAGGAACGGACTCATTTTAAAGTTTTTTTTAAAAACAGCCGCTGACATCCCCCGACTCATTAGTGACAGTCATTCAGATTGGCCCATGTCCTTCGCCCTTGTTATGACTCTTTCTACAGCCCCATGCTGTCTCATTCACAGCATTGTTCAACAGTTAAACAAAACACTTCCTCTTCCCGTCCTCACGCCTCCCTGGCGGGCCCGCTCACTCACTCACTGAGAATAATGTTGGAAAATGTCAAGCACGTGGTGCACTGTGTGTACGTGCCCAACGTTATGCTACAGCGGAGAGTACACACTGCGAACAATAATGAAAGTGTGGTATAAAGTAGCGTTTATGGGTATCCAAACTTGGGCAGTGTGGCAAAACTTGGGATCTAATCTACATTGCACTTCCTCTGGAAAGCCATTACTACATTTCCCAACCTCAGCCTTTCTCCAGCCCAGTGAATGCTCAGGATGCCAATTATGTCATTCATCTGAGAGGCCAGCCGTCTACAGCTGACACTCCCCCTCCTCCCTGCTCCCCGAGGAGACGCCAACAATCTGGAGTCAGGAATCTGGAAGTGGAACGTAGTCACTACACAGAGGAGGAGGGCTGGGTTGGAGAGGGGTGAGAAGGTAAAGACAAAACGTTCATCTGGAGGCATCTAGGGTGGAATAGAGAAGAAGGGAGGGAGGAATGTGAGGAGGGGTGGAGGGGAGGTCCATCTAGAGCCACAAATCTGAGGAATGCAGACAGTCGAGGGGGAGAAAAAGAGTGAAATATGGGAAAGCAGAGGAAGGGAAGAAAGAGGAGAAGTTGATTTGGAGCAGGGAATTTTGATAGTGATGACATTAAGGAAACATTGGAAACACTAAGGGAGGAGAAGCAGGGATGGCGAAAAGCGATAAGAGACGACAGAGGAGAGATAAGACTAGAATATACTAGGGGTGCGCCGAATGGGAAATTCTTGGCCGAAACCGATACCGAAAATAGGAAACAGTTGGCCGAAAACCGAATGCCGAAAGGCCGAAAATGATTAATAGAAATATATAGAAATATATATATATCAGGGCTCGACATTAAGGGCTGCCCGATGGCCCGGGGCCATCTAGTATTTAACTCGGGCCATGAAGCCTCACCTGCTGGTTGCCCGATCGGGCAATCTATTATACCAGTATCATGCAGCTCGCGGATCCACTAATGAGTGACCAGACAGTAAAACTAAACATATCTATAACTAGTTTAGGTAGTTTGAGAGGTGATTAAAATAGCTACGTGTGATATTCTAACCTGAAGTGTGTGTTTTGTCCGCTCACCGCTGCATGTGATCATGCAGAGCTGCGTGTCGACTCGTCAGCAGCAAAGATCTCTCTGTCCCGTCAGATTAGACTTCACTCGCGTTTATGTCCATATCGATCAGATCTAGCTAGTTCTAGCTAATGATATGACTACCTGCTTATTAAAAGACACCGTGACCTAAACAATAAGTGTCGCTATGCAACCGGGTGAGGCTACAAAGTATAGCGCAGCATTATGCATTTGTTTACATGCCTACCGGAACCCCGAGGCATTACCAACAGATCAACGCACAATCAACCCACACAGCACATCTCTTTCTCCACATTAAGTGTTAGACATTAGAATGGACTACTCTTGTCTGTCACATACTCTTCTTGTCTGTCACATAAGTGGCGCAACTGAAGCGGTATTGCGCTAAAGGGAAATTATTTTGACCGGACATTTTGACCGAAGAGATTTAGATTTGCTTGCTAACGGGAATTCTGACGTTGTGTGTACTTCGCGGATGCACTCGGCTGCTCGGGTCTGCTCGGTCAACTTCTGGATGAGGAGGCATTCCTTCGACCAACTTACAGTAGATAACATTACAAACATTTTTAACAGGGGCCATAATAGCCTAAATAATGTTTGTTTTGGCAGTTATAGCTGCATGTAATGTTTTCTACTTTTTTACATCTGGGAAGGCATTTGCCTTCATCAGATGGAAAGTGTCTTGACAAATAACTTAAGTATTTATTATAGCTATGCAGGGCATGCAAGCGAGCAAACACAAACAAGTGAAATGAAGAATACAATTGAAATTGTAATATTGTGGTGGTTCATCTTATAATTCAGTCTAGAGAATGCACCAGACAGCATCTAAGACCTGCAAAAATCTAAATGTTCTAGGAGGAGGCCCCCCAAACCCTTCGTGCGTTATTTCGTCCATGCGCATTTTTCAGGGCAATCTCTATTGGGCTCAGGGCCATCTGTAAATTAGCTTAGATGGCCCACAGGGCCATCTCCCAAAATCCTTAATGTCATGCACTGTATATATATATATAGAAATATATATATAGAAATATATATATATAAATATATATATATATATATATAATGTATACATTTTTTACCAATGTTGTTCAGCTACCTGATTATGGAAAAAGACATGATTATGGCAAAATGTAACTTAAATAATAATCACTATTATGGGTCCATAAAACATTTATTCAGCACTTTTGAATGCATACAGTACATTAATTCCAAGTCAAGTGCATTTTATTTTCTCTGTAGGATAACTAAAACAGAGTGCATTCAGAACAAAGCCAAGGTGCTTTAAAACTGCATAAACATCTAGGCCAGTAGAGCTACAACAAAATAGTGTAAATAAAGACTGTAACAGCCAGGCCTTCAACAACAACAAATGCACCTATAAGTTTGGTAACCTAACGTGTTGTTGTGATGACGTAATCAAAACGCGGCGACAAGCACGGCACGCAACCATGCTCGCGGCTGGCTCACAGCCAACATGTCTGCCGCTTGGAGATATTTAAAAATATCAGAGAGAGAGGCGCGGATTGCGATTTGTAAAACGTGTTCAGCTGACATTTCTCGAGGGGGTGTAACTGCAAAGACTTTCACCACTTCGGGATTACTCCACCACAAATCAAAACACCCGGACAAATATGCGGAGTATGATCAACGTAACCCTGTTCTCTGACATTCGGTGATATTTCGGCCGAAAGGGCCTTTTTAACCATTTTCGGCCGATAATTTTCGGTGGCCGAATATTCGGTGCATCCCTAGAATATACATTTTTGGATTGGAAATGTATGGATTTGATATTTAATGTTTGTCAGGTTAACTTACAGGTCTGCTGTAAAATCACCAAAGTTGTATTAAAAGGAGGATGTCTCAAAACCTTTCAAAGTAATTGTCTGCCATTTATTTAAAGTTCAACCATGTCAACTTTAATGAACTTTGTTTAGTTATTTTTCATGCTCAGAGCTGCACATAACTGGTGCACAGGTGCGCATGCGCACCCGCCGCCAAAAAAGGAGCACCAGATCATTTGAAAAAAGCGCATTTGCGCACCAACATTGAGAGAGACAGAGAGACATGAGAGAAGAGAGAGATAGAAAAGAGAGAAGAGAGAGATATTTGCGAGTTGCATAAGAACTGGTAAGACGCGTGACTACGCCGTACGACTGCTTCATGCGCTCCCTGCTGCAAGGCACGGGCGCGCCCCCCCCCCCCCCCCGTTGACATTTCGCGATGCAGAGGGCTTCATACTCCACTAGCACCCACCCCCACCCCCCCGTTGAAAATCGTGATACAGAGGATGCGCATCAAGCAACATCTCCAGTATCCAAAGCCATCGAGTCCATAATCTTAGATGCCTCTCTGAAATAAAACCTAATCAGTTTTCTTTTTGCTTTATAAGGAATGTTTCTATAAATGGTGCTTGGGATCACATTACTACATCAAAAACAGATATTTCCTGACATGAATAGGAGGCATAGAGCGACTGAAATTGAGAACAGAAGGAATACACTAAAACAAGTTTTTAGGTGGAGGCATGCCGCCATATAATGACCAGATGGAGGGTTTCAATGGTAGGAAACCGAAGAAGACCGGTGACATGAAGCAGAGAGGAAGGGATGGGGGGGTAAAGAAATGAAATAATTAAGGGGGCGGAAATAAGCTGGAGGGATTCAAGCTCACCTCAAGAGTGAGTCACAAAGTAAATGTAATATGCATACAGGAAGCAGGCGTTAGATTTAGATACAGTCCGGTGTAATATCATACCACACCAAAGTCGTTCCCATATGACTCATTCGGTACACTTACGGCATTTCGATGGGGGTGGCCTTTCATCTGTGTTCTGCAGTCACTATCAGCTTGACGTATTGCATACCCCATTAATGAATCATTAAACTAAGCTCTCACATAAAAAAAAATGGAGAAGGAGGAGTTATCCACTAAAGCATTTGATAAGCAGTGTGTCTAAGTACTTAGGGCTCTTGAACGTAGAAAAAATACCAACGAAGATCAGGTTATTTGTTTAACGTGTGTACCTACATTTAAAGTGTATTGGGCTGCAACTGCTGCCAAAACCTACACTGAATGCTGTGCTTGAATGCATCGTCTGTAGATGCACACGGAGCACTGAAGCGGTTCCTGCTGCTCATGCGTAGATGCAGAGCTGAAATGAATTATTTCATCTGCATTTGCTTTAGATAAAAGTTTGTTCAGTCTCTGGCTATACCATAAATGAGTTGTACAGTAACTGTCTCTGGAATGCAGTAAAGGCTGATACTTCTCAGTATTAAAAGCCGGAGACCATTACATATTTCACACAAGGTCAACTCATGCAAGTTTGGACTAGAAGAGGGTTTTCTTGCATTGATATAAGGGGCAGGGAAGGACTAAAGAAGACAGCAATTACATCGAAAAGTATTTTGCTTATTGTGATTAGGTGGGTTGAAGGTTTCAGGGTGAACCAAACTGCAATTAGCTTTCACCATAGTCCAAAAAAATGCCAAAATGTGGGTTCAGACCACCTCGGTTAAAAAGTAACTATTTGTTAACACATCCAACTAGTTATGTTTTGGATTCGGTTTGTTTGTTTATCCATAGGATTACGGAAAACTACCATTTCAGAACTGATGTTACCTACTGTAACCCGGCTTCTATGAGTAAATGGCGTAGCCCTCTAAGGCTATCGTTATTGGGTAATCCCCCTGCGCAGCACTGAAACACTTCTAGTCCACGCCCACCCGCAAGGTGGGCCCCACCCTCGGGCTTCCTTCCGGTATAAATAGGAAGGAGGCCCGACAATCTGCTCCCATACAAAATAACTTTTCTTCAGCTATTCGTAGAGCTAGTGGGGCCCAGCACTTAGAGGGCTACGCCATTAACTCAAAGAAGCTGGGGTTACAGTAGGTAACCTTAGTTCTATTTCGTATATGGCTTCGCCCTCTAAGGCTATTGCTATTGGGTTAAGGGCGAAGCATGATAGTAGTAGTAGTAGTCTGCGCCCCACTGGGTCCGCCCGGCACTAGAAGCACAGACACACCTGCTCAATAACACCCCATGCCTGTTGTGCCATGCGTAATGGCGCATCACTGTCCCTGGAATATAGCATAACATGAATATTTTCCATGAGGGGACGAAGGACAAGACACTCCGTACAGGGTGTTTCAGAGAGGAATGGGAAACATTCCTCAAATACAATTGAATAAATGAACAGGGGGAAAACCAAGATGCAGCAGTGCAAATGTCTTCTACTGACATTCCTCCGTGCAAAGCCGCGGAGGAGGACATTCCTCTGGTGGAGTGCGCATTGATATTCCCCGGGAGATCCACCCCAGAGGAGACATAAGCCTGTGACACAGCTTCACACAGCCAGTGTGACAGCCATTGTGCAGACTGAGGCTGCCCGATCGAGCGCTCTCTATAGTGCACAAACAGGCGCTGAGAATGGCGCAAGGCAGCCGTGCGCGCCACTAGCAGGACAGCGCGCGCACAGGACAGAGGAGATGAGACGCGGCTTCTTCCTCCGACCTGTGAGGAGGGGGAAAGAAGCCATCCAAAGTGATCACTCTCGACTCTAAAAGAGCTTGTGATGACCTTTGGCATAAAAGCCGGGTTAGGGCGTAAAACAGCTGAACTGCCATCTTCTTGGATCCGGAGGCATGACGGAGCCACAGAGAGAGCAGACAAATCACTCACCCTTTTCGCTGATAGACCCAAAAGTAATACTACTTTGGCTGACAACAGTTTAAGGGGAACCTGGTCTAAAGGTTCAAATGGGGCTTTGCTTAGTGCGCGTAACACCAAAGCCAAATCCCACTGAGGCGCCAGTGCGCGTGACACAGGTCTGACTCTCCGTACTCCTCGCATAACACGGCTGCTGCGCTCTGCGAGCCCCTCTGTTCAATTCGCCGGGAATATACATTGCTCTGATAAGAGCAACGTGTGTGCGCACCCAGAACAGCAGCCGCCTGCGCAGACCGTACTCCTCCCTGGTGATTGAGGTAGGCTGCTTCCATAGCCGTGGCCTGTTGTCTGTGCGAATCAACACATTGATTGTACAGCAACGGGGCGACTCCCCCGTTTTTTTCCGAGATTTAGAAAGTAGAGTAAAAACCACGCAAGACACTGTTCCTGGGATGACAGGAGTGTTTCTTGTATCGCATGGAACTGCTGAGGGGGGAGAGGCTTCTCTGTGATGTGCCGTAATGGTCGTCATGGTGACGAGCCACGCCATCACCGCCGCTGCCCGTGAGGCAAAAGGGCTGCGAGGGAGTTTCCACACGCTGCATTTCACTCCGTCTCTCATCATGAGGCGCGTACACACCCAGGGGATGAGAGGTGTGTGCATGCTGTCCACACGAGGCGTTATAACGGTGCTCGTGGGTTATTATGACCGTGTGTAGGAGGCATATCTGGGACAGAGGAATTCCGCGAGCTCTGCAGTTTATAAACCAATAGATTAAAAACAGCAGGCTTCTGCAGCGAATGAACCACCTCTGGAGTCCCCCTGTTGGAAGAGACCCAGGGGTATTATCACGTGACCAGCTGACGCCAACGCAGAGCAGCTGCGTCACTGAGAGGGCTGTGTGGGTTGTGACACGCCGGAGGAGAGCTGTCAGTTCTTCCCCTCGCTGCCGCGAGAGTCGCGCTCTCATGCTGGCTGAGTTTAATTCCACTCCCAGATAAACGATTGTCTGAGAGGGAAGAGGACAGCTCTTCTTCCAATTTATTATGAAACCCAGGCTTTGACAGATGCGATACGAGATGTACCGTCTGTAAAGCGACTTCCTCCCTGGAGCGAGCCAGCAAATAGCAGGTCGTCCAGAGAACACCACACTCTCATCCCTCCTCTGTGTAGTGGTGGCAGCCTTCTCTACACGAAAATGCGAGGAGCGAGGAAATATCCGAACGGCAGACGATTGTCTGGTCTGAAATTCTCTGAAATGAGAAAACGCAGGAATTTCCTGTGTTTCGGGATGATGGGTATGTGGAAGTATGCATCCTTCAGGTGGAAGTGAACCAGTCGTCCTGGTGAAAACATTCCAGCACCTGTTTGATCGTCAGCATGTGGAATACTGACAGATCCAGGATGTCTCATTCCCCCAGTCTTTTTCGGGATTAGAAAAATAACGGGAGTGAAAACCCCTGATTTTCCTCCCTTTGAGGAACCCTGGAAATATCCTCTTTCAACAGGAGTTCCAGCAGCTCGGATTGGAGCGCAAGACATAGCTTCTGGGAGGACAGGAGTGTTTCCTGTATCCCATTGAACTGTGGGGGGAGGGGAAGAGGCGAACTGCAGAACGTATCCTCTGCTGATCAGCCTGCTCATCCATCTGTCCATCAGACACAAGCGCTGCCACTCTGAGAAAAACTCTGAGAGCGGGCGCACGTGCTCGAGATGTGTTTTTGGTCTTCATGGCAACGAGCCACGCCAGAGCCCCTGCCGCCGCTACACGCTCAGGGGATGGATGGAGGTGTGTGCAGGCCAATCGTCCTCGTCGGCCGCAGCAGCTAGGGCGTCCGCTCTTCGCTTCCGGTCGGCTGATGGGAGACGGGCACAATGTGAGCAAGCGACCTGCTGGCTGAGACCCGCGTCCGCGTGCTCTGGCCCCAGGCAGGATTCGCACATTGCGTGCTGGTCATAGCTCATGATATATCCTGAGCCACATGAGGGACAATTTCGGACGCAGTTGTTGCTCATGATGTTTAATGGTTCTGTGCTTCAGTAACTGCCGTGGTTTGCTGAAGAAAAGAGGGAGCAGATTGTCGGACCTCCTTCCTATTTATACCGGAAGGAAGCCGGAGGGTGGGCCCCACCTTGCGGGTGGATTACCCAATAGCGATAGCCTTAGAGGGCGAAGCCATATACGAAATAGAACTCAGTTTCAGACCTAACAAACTGGCACATATACGCGTGTTAGCCTGCCGTCAAGTTGTACCATACACTGCCAGCTCTTGGACACATGAGCATACTAAAGCCCACATGATAATGACTAGGGAAGGTGCATGTCTTTTAAATGTGTCATTTATTAAAACACACCAAACAGAGTGAATGACAGCTGGAGATGATACTTCTCTATTTATGTAGTTTTTCTATTTACTGTCACGTTAACAGAAGAGCAGAGCCTGAGGAGCGACCTCAAAGACGAGTGGGAGAGAGAGAGAGATGGGGCTGTTTTTTTCCATGTTTCCTGTCACTCTGTATATGAATGACATGGAGGAAGGTTATTTGAGGCTGCAGTAGTTTTCCTCATCTCTGTGTATGCATAAATATTCAGCTGAGCCTGGCGGAGTTTGATGGTGGAGTCCAAGGCTTTTTGTTGACTGTGGGCGGAGAGTGGTGATGTGCAGCGCAGAGGAGCATCTATAAAAAGACTGCAATAACCTGACACTGACCACTGTTAGAATACATGGACTGATCTCCTAAAGAGGACTATAGTTTAGTCAGGATGGGAAAACATTGTCGCATCCAAAAATATGAACTCTTTTTCTCAAGTTCGTGCAAATCAGGCCGTTATAACTGACTCCCACACATTATGTCAAAACAGCCAGCATTCTTACCAGCATCCAATTTCAAACTATTTGCTGAACCCTGCCCATCTCTATAAACGTTTAACAAAGCATTAATTTGTGCTGCAGTTCAACAGTTATTTTAAGAAACAGATTCAAACTCTACATCTAGCTCACTGTTCTACTGTTCTATTGCAATGTATGTTGCATCAAAAAAACCTTAAAGTCTCCTCAGTGTCTATATATAAAATACGGAAATTATCTGTTGGTTCGCAAGGATGTTAATATTCACCCTGATTACCAAAACATGCCCATAGTACAACGGCGCTGTCCAAGCCACCCGATCCTCATCTCCAGGATAAAAACGCTGCATCACTAACATCGTGCGACTGTCTCTCTCCCACACAGAAACTGAAAACACACACTCAAAGCGAGGGGTGTGCAATATGAGTGTCAGTGTGTGTGTTTGTACGGTAGACATGCTGAGTGGTCTACCAGACACGCACACACACATTCACAAAAACGGTGGTGGTGGGCAGTCTGACTGCAGAAACAGTAGCAGCAGCACATTGAGGGGGAGGAAAGTGTGATCCCTAAAGTCTAACCTGCCTTCCTGTTTCAATTGGGCTTGAAAAAGCAACCACTGAAAAGTGAAAAACTTTTTCCTTATTCACAAGCGATTTTCTTTTGGAAAAGATGCAGCAGTATTTTCCCCAGAAAAGACTCCTAAGGGTCCCCAAACAAACATTGACAAATACTAAGTACTGCACTGTGGTGAGGGACCGGTACAGGAAGTGTCTGTGTGCACGTGTGCGTGCATCACAACTTGAGAACAGATAGAGAATAAAAAAAGAAAGCTGGAGCCACAGCGACAGAGTCGTCTGTCAGCTGTCTGGACTAGATCCGGGGCTAAGTGAGGGTGAGGAAGGAAGATAGAGAAATGACAGAGATGAGGGACATCCTGTTCAAAGAGAGTGATAGACTAAAGAGAAAGAAAAATATGGTGAGGCTCTGCAGAGTTCAGTGAAAGTAAGGGGGTAGGCAAGATGCAGCTTAAGAGCAAGGGCAACACTGCAGAATCACATTTGAAGACCAATTACCTTCCTTTTCGCATGTTCCAAATTACATTTTTAAGAGACAAGATTTTGCCTCATAATTCTCAGAGGCTGTCAGAAACATTAAGCTCTCGACGTATGAAAAGAAAAAAGGTGATTTTTTTTTCTGTATTCTGCAGGAAAATCCTCCTGAAGCACTTGGAAAGTTTAATGTATTCTGCATATTGAAGACCACCTCCTTTCCAGTCAGAGGATGTTATGCAATAGTGAGGTGTTCAGTCTTTCCACTTCCCTGCTCAAAGTACACTGATGCCACCAGGTTCAAACGTAATAGGAAAAGCAGATAAAACTAAGGACAGACTGAAACAACTAAAGTCTTATAATAAAGATGTAGAAAGCTATAGTGAATGGCATGCTTATGGAATATATCGTGATGCACAGTCGTATAAGAAACCAGTATAGAATAACAAATGCATACCATATATTGTGTTATTAGTTTTACATTCATCTGTTTGTTTTTTTTAAAGTCAGAACAAGTATTCCCTGGGCCTAGCTCTCAGATAAATACCATATGCACAAAAGGTTTTAGTCCAGCAGAAAGCATGTGTGTTGCGTGGTAAAAGGCAGGTCATGAGTGGAGAACAGTAAAGCTGAGTTATGAGACTGGCAGCGCCCAGTGAGATTTCATTACCGAGTCAGTCTTCTCATATGCCAAATTCTTCCTCAAACCCAGCGCTGTTTGTTGAGATACAAACGCAGAGCCTGAAAATGCTTTGCCAGCTTAATTTAAAATGTTTCAAAACAAAACATCAGGGTAAGATATGATATCAAGTGGCATGCATCTAGAGTTAAGAGGGTTCAGCTGACATCGCTCCACAGAAATGCTTCTTGTTGTCTGCTTTTCTGTGGTTATGTTAAATGTGCCAAGTCTAATAGGAAAGTCCACAAGTCAAGTGAAAAGCGATGTATCAATGAAACAAAAGGGTGTATAATTCGATACACCTGAGACCCGGGGGTTCCCCCACAGCGTGGAATACGAGCAGAGAGGGGAAACAGAGATGACCACAAACTGTGCCGAGCTCTGTATTCCCTCTTCATCCGCATTATGGAATTACATCCCCTGTAAATCTGCATCAGCAAGGCCAACATCCCAAACAAAAACACATACCAAGGGCTTCATTTCATTTGAAGATATATAGAGTAGGAAAGCGGGAAGTAAGGCTCCTGATAAATACTGAGAGTCGGGAGGCTGCAATACTATAATATGTTTTTGCGGATAGTGAAAA